>NC_064849.1:138721395-138755492 GCF_024139225.1 Suncus etruscus | reverse complement strand
CTGGTCTGACTGAACTTCTCCACTATTTGTTCCAAGCTTTCTAGCATGTGCTGGTTTCTAGCCCTCGCTTATATTGTCTCTGTATATTATTATCATACTAATCCTTTTTGTTCCCCCATTTCCCAACCTTCCCAAAACCTGCCCCATGGCAGGTATGAATAATTTACTTAGTATTGCTAGTTAAAATAATGATAATGAAATTATCAAAAATTAATTAAAAGAAAATTTGTGACATTGTCATATATTCAATAATGTCATTATGTTAGTGTTTGAAGGTTTACTAAGCTGTTTATTACTAGTTGAAAATTCTATTGTTTTTTTGGTTTTATTTGTTAAAATTATGTGACTAAAATGATAATTTTATATCTACTGTGGAGTATTTCTGCTAGAAGTCAGTACTAAAATTATGGAAGTGTTCTGAGGCCAAACAAGCAGTTACAAGTTCCAGAAATTTGAGAATCTGTACAGCTGGGCAAAGGTATTCAGTAGTGGCATCCCCTTTTGTTGGCCCTAGTGAAATCAGCTGTGAGACCAATATATCCATGAATTTTCACAACTTAGTTTGCCTCAAAGAGAACTTTTGCCTCATTCTAAACACAATCACAAATACCTACTGGAGATAGTCAAGAGGACCATCAAGACCATCAAAAGGAGGAAAACATAATTGACTATGTCACTAACAGTCCATCCTCAGATATTTTGCAAAGGCATAAATGAGAGTTGGTGCTTCTCAGGTGTAAAGTCGGGAGGAGTAACAAACAGAATCTATCTTTTCATAGGGTCAGCATGAGGAAATAAAGCATTAGACTGAAAAAAGTGAAGAAGAAAATAAACTAGACAGAACTAGACAGGCTTAGACTGTAGGTACCTGAGGTACCCTTTCCATAACACAATTGTTTTATATTGCCTTTTAACAAACAAGTTGGGGTTAGATTTTGTCACTTAAAACCAAAGCATGTGATCACTACTTCCTCAACTCTTCTCCATCCTTAACAAGGAAAGGATCTTAGAATTCAGTTACTATTATATGATAAATTTGATTATCATCTTTTATCTAAAACTTAACTAAAACAATCAAGTTGCTATGAAGCATATATATGGAATAAATCCATAATCCTAGGACTACTTAGGACAACTGTCTTGAAAAATCCCAGAACTAGTGTTTAGATTGCATGAGTGATTCCATAATTATTATTCTACAAATTTTAAACTTACAGTCTTGATCCAAAGAACATGTCTACATGTCTACAAACAGCATACAGCCCACATCATCCACACATTCTCATGCTTTTTACTCTCTAGCTACCTGGGCAACCAGATCAACTGAACTTTGATTCACCTCAAGTTTCCCTCAACTTAAAGAATGATCTATATTTTAAGAGCCATCAGACAAAAGGTCTTCTATTATTTCTCTCAACACCATTGCAATACAAATAGTACACCATATCCTTTCTTTGAAGACTACATCTTTTTTGGCCATGAAAGGGGCCAATTTTGGAAACCCTCTCCTTTGTATACTACTGTTACATAAACATAAAAAAATGGTAGTAAATGAATATCTACCAAGAATACTATTTATTCAGCTGCTTTGCCTTAACCTTGGGATTCCTGAATTGAAATGGAAGGAGAGAGGATAATTAGATATGATGCTTGAGAAGTTGAGTCCTAATAGTTTGTGAGGTTGAGAGTATTCGTCATTTCACCCACTCATCAAGTATTTCTTCATGGTTTACTCCACACACAAAAAAATAGTTAGGAGAGGCAAATCTGTTTGAAATTTCCAAGACATACACTGTAAAATTAAAAAGAGGCCTAGAAACCTATTCATAGATTTCCAGGTTAAAATATGTTCCACAATCATGGAGAGGTTTTCAGATGGTCACAGATTCTGAAGAGTCCAAAAAGAACACAGACAAAAGGGTTTTTGTTCTTTACAATAGAATAAGGAATCCAAGTCCACCCAAAGCATTGTTTATCAGTGCTAAATAAAGCACCTTTATTTATCTTTGCTTTGACCCTCAACTGCTAAGACAACATCAAAAACAACTCAGATTCACTAGAACTGGAATCTCGATTAATATTAACATAAAATGCCATCCAGGCTGTGACCCACCTTGCTGCTACTTCTCTAGAGAATAAGCATAATTTCTGCCTGCACGGGATGTGATTATCATGTCTGGGCTTATTAGTCTAATGTCTCTTGAGGTTCTTTCATGGTAATAAAGAATCCAATAAAGCCTTGAAATACCTTAGATTATACTGCTTTCTCCAACAGGCTTTTTTCCTTAGGAGCTATTAATATCACTGAAGTGCTAATAGTCACAAGCCCAGAAGGGAATCTGAGGGAACCATGCTGCAAATACGCTATAAAATGTAAGACCTCTTAAGGATGAGTACATTCAGATCAGCTGGATGTAGAAATGCATTTCTTCCAAGGAAGTCAGCACTCAAACAGTAAGTTTGTCCTCTAATGGGGACAAGTTGGCAATATTTTCTGGTTGATCACTTTGTTTAGAGATAGACAGATTAGAATCAATCTTGAGTTTAATAACCACAATTTGAAGGGATGTTAAATTAAATGATTTTATAATGTCCCTTTCATATTCAAAATGTTAAATGTTACAAAAATAAATAATCTCTATGTGGTACAAATAAGAGCAATGGGGAATATAAAAAGAGAAGAAAAATCGTTAAGTGGTTGTTAATTGTGTAGATATTGGTTCTATTTGCTATTACTTTACCTTTGACTTCTAGCACATAGTAAACTTGTGTGTGTGTGTGTGTGTATATATATATATATATATATATATATATATATATATAGCCCACTCATTGCAGTTTGGCACAGCCAGGTGACTAACTCTGACCAAAGTGTCTCAAGAAAATATCACATATGTTACTTCTGGGCTACACACTTACTTTACAATATTATCTTTCCCTGTGGCCTCATTTACGGATCCCCCAGTCAGCAACATTTCAGAAAGATGAATGACGGTCAGCCTGGATTCTGGAGTTGGGGATTCCAGGAAATAAAGTCCTTCTACTAAGGTGATGAGGATATATAATCCCATAAGTCATAAAATCTTTTTCTTTTAAGGCATTGAGAGTTGATACTGTAAATAACCCCAGCTCTCCCAAAAGAAACAAGGGTAGCTTTTAGGAGATGAAACTCCATTGCAAAGTAGAAAGAGACAAAGAAATATTGAGATATCTTAAAATAGAATCTAGTCTAATCCAGATATTCCCAGAAACATAAAACCAAATAAGTAAGAATATTCAAGATGAGTCTCAGGCAAAAGCCTTTCAGGAAATTCTAAAGTGTTGAATTTTAGTGTTGAAAATTACTGATCTAACAATAGGGATGAAAATAAAACAACAATTACTACTGAATAAAGCCCAAATAATTCTTGTTATATTCATATGTTCCAAAAGTCTCAGAAAAGATTCTATATGGCTTCACTAAATGTATCAAATCTATGTATTCAAATTTTGTACAATCAAAAGAAAAATTATATGTTAATGACTTAAAGTTACTTGTTAATGACCAAAAAAATTTTTTTTCTATCTTGAAGACAGGCAGGGGGTGGGAGAGGAGGAAGTGAGGGGCACTGGTAGTGAAAAGGTTGCTCTGGTGAAGAGGGTGTACTTTTTATGGCCGAAACCCAACTATAAACATGTTTTTAATCATGGTGTTTAAAAAAAGATATTATTATAAAAATAAATGAAATAGGATAAAATCGTTTTTCTTTTGTCAGTTAAATGATATAAATTAAATGTTGTTTTATTAATCTCACACACTATTGGTGAGGATATAAATAGGTAAATACATTATGAAAATAGCATGGAGAGTCCTCACAAAATTAAAAATTTATGTAATATGATCCAACTATTCCATTGGTACCCATGAACACAAAAATATTAGTTCAAAAATACATAATGATGCTCTCTTTGGCAGCACATATACTAAAATTGGAACAATACAGAGAAAATTAGCATGGCCCCTGCGCAAGGATGGCATGCAAATACGTGAAGTGTTCCATATTTTTTGAAAAATAAAAAAAAATACATATGTACCCAAATTTATTGTAGAATGATTTACAACAGTCAGGATATGGAAATGACCAAAGTACTTACTGATAGCTGATTTGATAAAAAGATATGATATTTGCACATAATGGAATACTACTCAGTTCTTGAAAAAAAAATGGTAAAGTCTTTCACTTACAACAATGGATCTTGAAGGAGAAAGCTAAGTGACTGAGTGGGTAAGAAGGACAAAGACAAATACTAGCTGGTTTTACTCACACATGGACAATAAACGAAGCAAGGCAAAAACAAACCAGTGAATTCTGAAAACAAAACTGAGGTTACTGGGGAGGGGGTGATAGGAGCAAAGGGTACAGAATTGTTGTGATGGGTTATGTATAGTTTGGTGGTTGGTGTTTTGAGATTTTAGTGTCTTTGAAGAAATGCGAATTTATATACCTCAAACTTACACAGCTTTATAAATTAATTTAACTCCATTTTAAAAATACATGAAATCTTTTATTTAGAGGAAAAATGTGTCTTTTAAAACTTTATTTTTATTTAGGTACCCTGATTAACAGAGCTATTTATAACAGAAATTAGGGTATTTGATGTTCCAATTCCAAACCAACCAATCAGTGTCAATGTTCATTCACTAACGACCCAAAGTCTAGACCCACTAATGTCTCTCTCTCTGCTCTATCTCCTTAGTAAACTATGTTTTTGTTTGTTTGTTTTTGGGGTTTTTTGGGTCACACCTGGCAGCGCTCAGGGGTTACTCCTGGTTACTCTATGCTCAGAAATCGCTCCTGGCAAGCTCGGGTGACCATATAGGATGCCGATATTTGAACCACCATCCTTCTGCATGCAAGGCAAATGCCCTACCTCCATGCTATCTCTCCAGCCCCGAAAACTATGTGTGTGTGTTTTTTTTAAATGTATTGATTAAATCTTGGACATATGCTTACACTAAAGTTGATTCTTAAGAGCTTTGTTTGGTTTTGGTTTGGATGTACATGGCAGTGCTCAGCGATTTCTCCTGGTTTTGTGCTCAGGGATTACTGAATCCCATATGGTCCTCTGAGTCTGCCAGGAGCATTTCTGAGCCAGAGCCAGGAATAAGTTCTGAGCATCGCTGGGGGTGCACCCTCCCCCCCAAAATAAAGGTGTGTGTCATCTTTAAAATATTAAAATTCTGATTAAAATTATAAAAATTAAGAAAGCTTATCAGATTCAAAGGTCCATACATTACCCATTATACTACTAAAAATATTAGAAGCTAATGCATTCTAAACTTTACTGGTACTAAGTAGTTTGTAATCATCTACTTGCTCTCCACAATAACCCATTTATATGGTTATTATTGTAATTTATGTTTTGTTAAAGAAAAAATTGAAAATACCAATAGGGAGTAAATTTGGGACCAGAGCAGTGGCACTGGTCTTAAGGTGCATGTGCTAGCCTAGGACAGACCTTGGTTCTATTCCCGGCATCCCATATGGCCCCCAAGCCAGAAGCGATTTCTGAGCTCATAGCCAGGAATAATTTCTGAGTGTTACTGGTGTGGCCAAATACCATTAAAAAAATGGAGTAAATTTACCAATAATAAGCAATGTTGAAGAAGTAAATCATGACTTGGAACTTTGGTTTCTATAACTCCAATTTTTTTTTACTTTTACTATGACACTAAATTGTCAAACTAAAATTGTTTCCATTCCATCATTCTTCTAAATAACAATAGCAGAATTTTTTTAAATTTTAATTTGCTAAGGGAATTCCCTGTCTAATTTCACCAATACTTACTGCGCCTACAAAAAAAAGGCACAAAGACTTGCCACACTATTTTTTTCTTTTTCTTCTCTTTTCTATTTTTTCTTTCTTTTTTTTTTTATTATTTCAATTGTTTTACTTACTTTCGTTCTCATGGTTATTATATGATAGTGATTGTTTTTAGTAGCTGGGTGCTTTGATTTTTGGTAGATGCTGATTTTTTTTTTTTGGTCTTTGTTTTTGTTTTAGTTTTGTTCTTTTTTCTTCTTCCCTTTCTGCTTTCAAAAGAAGAATTTTATTAAAAAATTTATATTTATAAACTCTAGAAGGAACCCTCCCAGGTTTTTATTGTAGTTGTTTGTTTCCAACAGAACCACATAACATGAATCATCTTGTTCTAAATCATGAATTGAAGGGGAAAAAATGGAGGGTACCAAGACCAAACAGTCAAATGAACATTGAGTGGAAATAAAAAAATTATCAGATTCAAACACCAAATCCAAAGTCAATGTCAACAGGATCAATACCCAATCTTCAACAAGCTATACACAGAGAGGAGCTTTTAACTAGTAGACCAGGGTGGGGGGGGGGAGAGAAGAGAGGGAGATATGGGATGCATGCTGGGAATAGGGGTGAAGGGAGGGCAACACGGTAGTGGGAATGACTCTGATTTATTGTCACCATGTACCTTAAATATTACTGTTGCTGTGAAAGATTTGTAATTCCCTTTGGTCACAATAAAAATTATTTTAAAAATTTTAATTTGAAGCAAAAGACTTTTTTTAGAAAAAACAAATAGATATCAAAAGTATCACTTCTTTATGGGAGCAATTTCTGAGCACATAGCCAGGAGTAACCCCTGAGCATCACTGGGTGTGGCCCAATAAAAGCAAAAAAAAATTTATTTTGCAGAGAAAGATTTTTTTCTTGCCACAATCCCCAGAGTGATAACAGAGTAATTTAATTTTTTTCATAATTAACCCAACTTAGCTATTATTCATGTTGTTTAAGAAAATACATTTTATAGACAACATTAATAAGTTCCTTTGCAGTACAAAAGTAACTCAAATTGAAAGCGTATAGTATATAATACTTAATAGAATATTTGTAATAAAACAAAATATGATTTATTATTTATTCAAAATTATTGGTGTTTTTGTATAAATTGCAAATAATCCTACTTCTAGAAAAGATAATAAAATAGTATATATACATATATATATATATATATACAAAACAACTCAAGTAGAATTATCCTATATATACATATACAACTCAAGTAGAATTGTCCTTTATTGGAGTGATCAAGTTTATAAAACTATAGAATGTTGTCAGTTGTCTTACTGTGAGAAATTTTCACAAGAGGCATCCAAATTGATTCATCATTAAAAATTTCAGCATAGGGCCGGAGTGATTTGCACAGGGGTGATAACACAGGGATTGGAGTGATAGCAGAATGGTAGGGCATTTGCATTGCACACAGCTGACCCAGGTCGAACCTGAGTTCGATCCCCGACATCTCATATAGTCACCTAAACCAGGAGCAATTTCTGGGTGCATAGCCAGGAATAATCCCTGAAAGAAACCAGGTGTGACCCATTAACCAAAAAAAAATCAACATATATAATTCAGGGGCCTTTTGTAGGTGATGCACATATGCATGCTGCTGGCCCTCACATATGGTGCTTAAGCACATGTCGCCCACATCTACCTACCCTCTTGAGATATGTGCTTTCATATATTCACACTGGTAGGTACTGGGACTCTGTCTGCCTTTGGAGAAGCCTGTGTTCTTTCATGAGTGTGTTACACTCTGTTTTTAAATTTTCCAAATAAATCTGAAAAACATTGCATTGCCCTTCTTAACCAGGATACATAAAGCATGAACATATTCAGCAACAAATAAACCAATAGTCCTATCCAAAAAAGGGGAAACTTTTCTACTTTGAAATAATCCTGACTCTCTCTTTATTGCCTTAGGGTCTTACATTGGTCTTTATTTATATACCACAACTGAGTATGATCAATCTATGCGTGTCTATCTCCCTCTGAGTCATTTCACTCAGATTAATACTCTCCACTCTCAGAAGAGCTTGGAGAAAACACAACACAGAGTTTGAACTGACGCCTCCCAAGAATGGCAAAGTTTGATTCCCACCTCATGCATTTCAATGTGGGTGTCATCCAGACCAGCAGCCACCAGAGCTGGAACCAACCCCAACCAGAAGAGCTCAAAGAAGGCACAGCAACAGAGATGAATCGGCCCAGCTCATGAAGGGCAAAACTAGAGTCAGAGGATATGACTAGCCACATCAGCAAGTCAATGAATCCCAGCACAACACACAGAAAACACCACCCTACAAATGTGACAATAGGAAAAAAAAAAAAAAACTCAGGCCAGCACCATGCATAAAGAATGAAGATTGCATCTCTGATGACTCGAAAAGTGCCAACCACCTATTTAGCTTCTCAGGGAAGGATTTTAAAGAAGAAATATAAAGGATCCTCATAGAAATAAAAAAAAAACAAGCATGAAAATAATTGAACAAAACATAAGAATCAAAAGGATATGAAAATAAAAATGAGAAAGCTCCAAACTGTAAAAACAGAACAAAGTGGCAAAACGGATTTTAAAAAAAAAGCTTATTCTAACATTCTGCTGCCTACAAGAAACATATATAAATAGTCAAAACAAACGTAGTATCAAAATTAAAGGTTAGAGGACACCCAACCAAGCAAGCAACTCCCTTAAAAAAGCTGAAGTGACCATATTAATATGAGGAAACACAAACATTAGACTTAAAAAATGTTAAAAGGACAAAGATGGATATTTACTAATAATCTGCTATTGTAAAAAGTTTTTGTTTTTGTACAGTGAGCAAGCAAGCATAGATGCTTTTTCAGCATTGCATTTTTGGGCTCCTAGACCTGGAGTGGCGAACAAGTTCAACACAAAGAGCCATTTTTTTTTGTTTGTGTGTTTGTTTTTGTTTTTCGGGCCACACCCATTTGATGCTCAGGGGTTACTCCTGGCCAAGCGCTCAGAAATTGCCCCTGGCTTGGGGGGACCATATGGGACGCCGGGGGATCGAACCACGGTACTTCCTTGGCTAGCGCTTGCAAGGCAGACACCTTACCTCTAGCGCCACCTCGCCGGCCCCAAAGAGCCAAAATCTTAAACTGTGAGAGTCAGAGAGCCACACCACGCAGTGATCTGCCAAAACAGACAAACACTCACACAAAAGCATCTAATTTGAACAATAATCTATTAAACACATATTGCATTTTGCCATTTTGAGTGAGGGTCAAAATCCTGCAGTGATGGTGAGAATGTGCTGCGTCATCCACACTCAGAATTAATGGCAAGATGTGACACAACATGTGACACACGGATCCCCCCCGCCCCTTGCTGGCCCGTGCAGTTGTTTCCGAGGGATGGGAGACGGGATGATGCGGCCTCGGGACTGCGTGCTTGCTCGAAGATCTCTCCTCAGAAGCAGCAGAACAAAATCCAAACTTGGCAAAGAGCCACAGTATACGAAATAATGAGAAGAGGCAAAGAGCTGCGTTTATTTTGGCGGAAGCTGCGTGCGGCTCAATACCCTGACCTAGACTGTATTCCCAGAAAACGGTACTGCTGGTATTGCTCTGGGGTGTGTGTGTGTGTGTGTGTGTGTGTGTGTGTGTGTGTGTGTGTGTGTGTGTGTGTGTGTGTGTGTGTGTGTAAGAGAGGGAGCTGGAGGAAGTGTGGAAGAGAGTAGAAGAGAGAGAGCTGGAGAAAGAGTGGGGGAGAGAGCGAGAGGGGATTAGAAGAGAAGAGAGAGAAGAAAAATTAAGCAGGCAGGTCAAGGGCAAAAGGGAAACTGGGTACACTGGTGGAAGGAAATACTCACTAGTGACGGAACAAGTGTTGGAATATCATATGATTGAAACATATCTTTAGTAAAATTACCAATTGGAATATCCTTACTCCATCCAAACCACTGCTCAAACATTGATAAGTAAAGCAACCACCTGAAGATCTGCACATCCTTACTGCCTAGGAGTCGAGGACTTAGAGAACGTTGACTTAGATCTTGTAATTCAGTCCAATATTATAAAATAGGAATTTCTCTATGTTCCTAAAATACAGACAATATGAACTTAGGAATTAAACAAGCAGAAAACCTTCACTATCATTGTCTAAACATCTGTTTTTGAAAGGCATGCTCCACAGGCACTTTCTCTTTGCTATTACCTGATTAATGCTACCAATGAGCTCCATGAAATTTAACAAATTAGAATACATAATTTTTCAAGCACCAGGGCCCCTAACAAAGATTTCTGCAGAAATGTTTTCTCTTCATCTTGTTCTTCCAAATAAATGAATCTCGTTCTAACAAACTAATACAGCAAATAATATTTTATCTGCTTCTAAATACCAAGATAAGCTGGCACTTTGTGAGTTGCTTACAAAGCAACGGTAAGGAATGAGGAATTAATTCTAACTGTGCTTTTCCTGAAAGACTAAGATTTATAACTGTAAACTTGCACATCTCTGGTTTACTTATGCAAATGTGGGGCCAATTAGTAATTCACCTGCAACTGCTAATTAAAGGTCAGGGGTGATGGATTATCACAGAACGTGCTGACTGGGGTCTAGCTGGCCTGCATCATTTTATCCCATACAAAGGACAACCCAAGAAGAGAATATCTAAAGATCAGCTTCCTGAAGAGCCATCAAAATTTTATATCTATTAATTTGGAAGAAAATAAGAGTTGTGTGAAAATATATAACTATAATGCAGCTAAAAAATAAAAACAAGCAATGTAAATGAAAACATTATTGCATCATTAGAAAAGATTAACCCAGAAGGGTCATTTCCCCATGGAATTTAGAACACACACACACACACACACACACACACACACACACACACACAAATTTGGAAAAAAGATTGAGAAGAAACCACATGTAATTTTTTTCCAATTATAATAAATTTTCAGTTTTTGGCTCAACAAAAATGCTTGAACCAAAGCTTGACAAATAGAAAATAAAGTTGTTAATAAAATTTTAAATTCAACTCCAGGTCTTCCAGACTGATGGAAGGTCTAGGATTACTTAAACTAAGTTTTAAGATGTGTTTTAGTTTCTGACTTTCCATTTCAGCTGGAACAACCTAACTAAAGAGAGAGAATGAGAAAACAAAAACAAAAACCAGTTCCTTCTTCAAGCCCACAAGCAGCAGCATCTCTTAGATTCCCAAGTCCCTCCCTCCTGGGCCAAATGCTAAGATGGTGCCTTTTTTTTGTCTGCCCTTTGGCTCAATCATATACTTGCAGTGGCCTTGGGTTTTGTGATCTCCCCAGCACTCATACCCACATCTCTGCATTATTCTTAAGCTTCAACCCAGAGCACAACCACACATTAGCTACTTAAACCACAAGCCGCATTGTGGCCAAAGACCTACATTGTCTTCAAAGGGCTCTTAATAGCAGGATCTGTTTTGATCAGGAATGTGTCTTGCAGGAAGCCCTCAGAAAGTAGAGAAATTTCTTCCTGGCTGTCTGCCAAATTGTTTCCCACCTATGATATCATGGCCTAATTAAGGTGACATATTAAAAAAATACTCCTTAATAAAGGACCTCAGAGGAAAAAAAACTGCAGGAGGGCCATGTCCACGTGCTACTGGTAGGAAAGTCTCATCTACACTTATTAGGTTTAGCTCAACAGTGCTGCCTTGGGAAAAAGAAGAAATAAAAATAAGCCTTAGCCAAGGTATGTCGAAAGTTTGGTCTTGCACAGCTATACCATTGATGTGATCAGCTTTACTTAAAAATCCTCTAAGTTAAGCTTATGTATTATTTCATTTTACCCTCATCAGCACTTGCTGATAGTTAAAACATGCCCTATTTTCTTAAATAAATAACACTTCAGTATTTGCTGGCGTCTATTGTGCACTGGGCACTCCTTGCTATATTATTGCTGTGACACTTGTCATGTAACAGATGAGACTGTGATTTGTTCAACGTCATAAAACACCCAAATAATAGTGCAACCATTTAAACTTCAGGTCCAGTTCTTCCAATAATATTGCACATTTCACTTACTCTTTGGCAAGCCTGCTCTCCTCCTCCCCTGAGTTTGACATTTATTATTAACTGTCCTTTCTATTCTTTTGTGAAATCATCCTTTGTGGTTATACATGATTTTCTTTTTGTTTGTTTGTTTTTGTTTTGTTTTGGAGGGGGGCACAATGGTGGCACTCAGGGTTTACTTCTGGCTATGCGCTCAGAAATTATCCCTGGCTTGGGGGACCATATAGGATGCTGGGGATTGAACCAAGTTTGTCCTGGATTGGCCAGGTGCAAGGTAAATGCCCTACCACTGTGCTATCACTCTGACCCCTATACATGATTTTGTCATTTTCTCCAATCCTATGTGCTTACTCTTTTTTTTTACCCTTGATTGTCCTTCATCTATCAATTATTTTCCTTTTGACCCTGGCCACCCTAAATCCTTATTAATAAGATAATGAAACATATCCACACTGTTTACCCTATTACATTTAAATAAATGTGTATGGAAAAACTCAGCAACAAATGCAAGGACCTACTCCTGTTAGAAAGTTGAACTTGTTCTATAGATTAACCTAAATTTTTATGTAATTTTCTTCCTACCTATACATTTCCCTCCTCTAATGTTCTTTTGCCATAAACACACAACACAAATCTATCTTCATCACTGAATAGGCTTTCTATACATCCACAAATCCACAGGTACTGCTCTACACCAGACTTTCCAAAACATAACCTCAAGGGCCAGGAAGATGGTACAGGATTTGATACTTTGAACTACATCATTAGCATACTGAGTGTCATCAGCATAGCGCAGGAGATCCCTGAGAAATTTCTGGTGAGGCCCTCTGGCCATTAGCATTGCAGGGATTAAGTATACATTCATCCTTGGGCTAATTCTGAATTAGAAGTTGTTGAGAGAAGCCTTCAGACCCTTTTGGCACAGATTAAGAGTTCCCCCTACTCTCTCAATAAAACAAACAAACACAATAATTTCAAAATTTGACTCACTGAAGTCAAAGATTTTGGTTTATTATCTTTGTACCTCTAGACATTGACATTGAGTTAGAGCTCCATAAATAAATATTGTTGATAAATGAACAAATACTCTGTATTGTAGATCTCTAGACAGATCTCAGCAACAACTTTCTTAATCATAGCTAAACTAAGAGAGGATATTGGGGCCTGACATGGATGTGCCCATAGCTTATTCCTGGTTCTGTGTTCAGAAAACATTCTAGTGGTGGTCTTATCCACTATACTATCTAATTGCATTTATCTTAAAATATTTCCTAACTGTACTGTTAAAAATATTTCCCTCTGGGGGCCTGAGAGATAGTACATTGGGTAAGGGTTTTGCCTTGAATGTGGCCAACCCGGATTTGATCCTAGGCCCCACATATGGTGCTGTAAGCATTGCCAGGCATAATCTCTGAGCACAGAGCCAAGAATAAGCCAAGAGTGAAATCAGCCATGTGTGGCCCAAAAATCAAAACAAAAGTCTTTCCTGGGGCCGGCAGGTGGCGCTAGAGGTAAGGTGCCTGCCTTGCAAGCGCCAGCCAAGAAAGGACCTTGGTTCGATCCCCGGCGTCCCATATGGTCCCCCCAAGCCAGGGGCAATTTCTGAGCGCTTAGCCAGGAGTAACCCCTGAGCATCAAACGGGTGTGGCCCAAAAAAACAAAAAACAAAAACAAAAGTCTTTCCTACCTATAAAGCTTCCTCTAAATTCCCCATTTACCTGGTTTACTTCATCTACATTCAAAAAAAAATTCAAGTCTTTTATATTCCATGGAACATTCAGTAAGTACTTTGATTTACCTGAATTTTTATCTTCCCTGATGTATATAAAGACTATATATCCTACACCATCACCAGGGATAAAAATTCTACCAAGGAAGGCCCTACTATCAAACATGGCACTGACTTACCCTAAAGATGATTCTTATGATACCATGACAACCTGGCAACAGCAACAGTCTGCTTTTAGGGCAGGATTCTCTGAAAGCTTACTAATGGTAAGAAGAAACTAGAATACACTACACATCACCAGAACTTCAACATAGGACCTGTACAGAAACCAGGATCTATAACTACAGAAACCTGCTGTGATGATGAAAAGCTGTTGGTTTCTCTGTTACATTCTCTGTTACACAGAGAATGACTATGGGGTTGGACAACCTCATATGCCTGGAGCCTTGAGCTGGTCTTATGCCAAAACTTCAGGGGTAAGATCTTCCTGTTTTTAGGCCAAAAGTTTTTTCTTCTAATTTCTTCCATATTTTGCTGTGCCTATGCAAATAACAACTGCTACACACACACTCCTTTTTTTTAGTGTATCTCCCATCTCTAAAAAAGAAAAAACTGAGCATACTAAACCTTGGTCATTGTATTAATGGCTTTATTGGTGATACAATATTTTTCACAAATATAACTGCTAAAGAATTCTCTCTTCTTTTCCAAAATTTTTTAAATTCTCTATATTCTTTCTTTCTTTTTTTTTTTTTTTTTTTTTTTTTGTTTTTGGCTTTTGGGCCACACCCAGTGACGCTCAGGGCTTACTCTTGGCTATGCACTCAGAAATCACCCTGGCTTGGGGGACCATATGGGATGCCAGGGGATCAAACATGGTCAGTCCTAGGTTAGCGAGGGCAAGGCAGATACCTTACCTCTTGTGCCACCAGCCCTTTTCTTTCTTTCTTTCTTTCTTTCTTTCTTTCTTTCTTTCTTTCTTTCTTTCTTTCTTTCTTTCTTTCTTCCTTTCTCTCCCTTTCTTTCTTTCTTTCTTTCTTTCTTTCTTTCTTTCTTTCTTTCTTTCTTTCTTTCTTCCTTTCTCTCCCTTTCATTCTTTCTTTCTTTCTTTCTATTTTTTAATAACTTCTCTTTCTGTCATCCTGAAACAAATGTATTATGATCAGTTAGGTCAACTATGTGATACATTTTTATTAAATAAATTTAAAAAAACTATATAGTTCAATTTAGAATTTGAATTTAGAATTACTATTTTGCTATATTGCTTCATTTGTGTTAATCTTATCATAAGATCTTTGAGATTAAATGTCAATTCTCAATTTAGAATAATACCTGTATTTAACTAGAGCTCATTAGGTACTTTTTCACACAATGTCAACTTTAACCCTCTCCACAACCTCATGAGGTAGGAAACTTTGTTTCTTCCTAATTCTGTGAAGCAGAAAGTCCATGTTCTTTCTTCATCAGTTGACACTGTATCATTTGACACTTGGCACCAACAATACATGTCAAGATTGAAAAAATAAATATAAATACAATAATATTCCTATTTTCTCTTTATGACCTTTAAAGAGTAGAAAGTACCACCCCAAAATATTTCTTTTGGAAAAAAAGAGTATTTTCGGTGGATTACTTTTGTTTGTCAAAGGGCAAGTGATGCTTAGAAAACAGAGTTATCCTTCCTTAAGAGAAATTAACATGAACGAAGAAGTGTTTTGACAAGAAAGTCACTATTGGGGGCCCGAGTGGTAGCACAGTGGTAAGGCATTTGCCTTGGACGTGCCTGACCCAGGATGGATGCAGGTTCGATCCCTAGCATCTTATATGGTCCCACAAGCCAGGAGCGATTTCTGAGCACAGACCCAGAAGTGACCTCTGAGTGCCGCCGGGTGTGGCCCCCAAAAATAAGCAAACACAAAAAAAGAGTCACTATTACAGAAAATATGCTCACCTGAGAGACTTGCCTGCCCAAATTTCTTCCTCTCACCATCACATGAATTTGCTTTTCCACTATAAAGACACTCCAACCCCTTGTCCTTTCTCATTTTTCAGAATAGTATGTCAGCCTCATCTTGCTGTTTTTTGAGATTCCTATCTTTGCATGCTTCCTATATGAACCTATATAATTATATTTTCCCTCCTATTAGTTTGTTTTTTGGGCAGATAGGTCTCAGTGAAAACAATAAAGAGAAGGAAAATTATTTTTTCTCTTTTATATTCTGACAGACATACGTTTCACCACTTAATGTACTATTTTCTACCCTTCATTTATTCTTAATCCCCTATTTCCCTTTTGCCCCTGTCAAGACAAATTAAATGCATACTAAAGGGGTCTGGGCTGCTTTTAACTTAGCATTTGGGTCATAAATTCATTGCACAGCTAAATGCTTAGGGTAATCAAGACCATTAGAAATTGTACTGTCAAGTGGACTTAGTATTTGGTCACTTGGTTTGCCTTGGTTATTCCAGCACCATGACAGAAAATTAAGTTCTCTGGTGCTTGTTATGTGATAGAAATACACTAGTAAGAATCAGTAAGAGTGCAATTTATTTCCACATGAGCATGTTTTCTAAATTTTGAAAGATCTTAAGTTACTAATGTTCAAATAAACTGTTGATTAAATGCTTTTAATGATATATTCTCTGTTGCTTGCTGCTGAGAATCCATGCCCAACAATAAACCAAATTAAGGAGCCCTCCTCTTGCGTTAATTGTATACACACTGACATCAGCATTTTGTTCTTGATTTTATTGTTTAATTTCTTTTTTCACTAAATATGTGCTCCATTAAAATTATTTTTTGTCCAAATGTACTTTTTCTAATTTGCTCTACTATGCACGTTGTAACACAATCACAGTGAATATTGCTTGATTTCAAGGAGAGATTAGGTAACCTAAGAGAAAAAAAAATCTATGTAATGGATTAGGTTTTTATAGAGAGGTTGGGATTAAAAAAAAGAAAAAAACAAGAAAGAAAAAAATGGTAAAAGGTCTAGTGATAAACATGTAATGACTAAAACAAATTATTCATATAAATAAAACAATTTATTCATTCATATTGAATCAATTATTAATTTTCTAAACATACTTTTCCTCAGGGCCACTATGAATTCTTTCAAGTCCAGGTATACAAGAACACATCTACATTGTCCTTTACTGAATTGCAAACTGTCAGTGATTACTTAGTTGCAACTGATAAGAAAGAAGACAGACAAATAAAGTATAGAAAAGCTGCTATTTTAGAGAAGGTCAAAGGTCATCTCTTATCTCACACCCCTAAAACTATAAAAGGAAAAGAGGTCAAGAAAAAATGTACGTGAGCCATAATCGAAAGTACAGCAAAACTACATTAAAAAGGATAAAGTTTGCTTCTACTTTCCAAGAAAATTTAATTCCTTTTCATGGGTTCAGAATAGAATTAAAGCAGTTGCATACAACTGACACAGGTTCAATCCCCAGTACCACTTATGATCTACCACATCTTGCCAGAAGTGATCCCAGAGCACAATACAGAGCCTGGTGTAAACCCTGAGTACTGCTAAAAAGGTTGCTCCCCAAATCACCATTTTTCCCTAAACTAGAAGTCTAGATAATTTGCTTGTTTGTTTGTTTGTTTGCTTATTTTGGGGCCGCACCCAGTAGTGCTCAGGGGTTACTCCTGGCACTCAAGAATCACTCCTCTGAGATTGGGGAACCATATGGGATGCTGGGGATCAAACCACGGCCAGCTGCATGCAAGACAAGAACTTTACATGTTATTCTATCACTCCTGGCCTATAGTCAAGATATTTATAGTATAGTAGCAGTTTGGATATTCTTGAAATCATTGAGGATTTGTAGTTAGACTTTTCATTCTGCCTCTATATATCTCAACAAAAGAAAAAGCTTGGGATAGAAATTTGTTAGAAAGGACCCAATTGACAGGACAATGGCCAGAGCATTTGTCCTGGCCTACGTTCACTCCTTGGCACCCTATATGCTTCCCAGAGCCTGATAAGAAGTGATTTTAAGTACATATCCAGGAGGAAACCCTCAACACTGCTGTACCTAAAATTCAAAAGAAAAAAATTATACCAAAAATAATGATTGAACTTTGGTTGGAGCCCCTTACTCTTTCTACCACCACTCTTCAGTTTAAGAGGAATTAGAATATGTATGTTTGAAGATGATTGCTAGATAGATGTATAGAAATATATATATATACAGAGTTATATACATACATATGTGTATGTATATAACACATGGTAATTAGAATATTAGAGCCAGAGTAATAGTTCAGCAGGTAGAGCACTTGCCTTGCAAGTGGCTGACACCAGGTTCAGTTGCTCAAACCTCCTTATGGTCACCTAAGCCCCACTAAGAAGAATCACTGAGCAGAGATAGGAATCTATCTAGAGAATCTCTGGATGCTCCTCACCAAAAAGAATATAGGTCCATATAATGTCTATGATGCATCTTAAAATGATTCCTACAATAGCTTAATATGTGAGAAAAAATGGCAAGTTGCCTTCAGTCTAACCAAATATTGCTCAGTTCTTAGTAAATTTCCTCTTTTTCCTATATCATGTTCAACATGGGGTGGAGATGGGCATACCTCTCATTTCTCAGGATTTATGCCTGGCTGAGCTCACTCCTAGTGGGGTTGGCAGGCCAAATGCAGTGCTAGGGAGTGAACTCAGTTTAGCCTCAAGCAGTGCAAATGTTTTGCTATATTTACTATCACTCTGGCCTCAAATGCAACATTTATCAGATTAACTATGTCTTCAAAACGTCCCCTACCCTCAGAGAGTGAGAGGTTGAATATATTTGTTATGCAAGAAAGGAGTCTTTGTTATTTTAAATATTTCTATTTATTTGTTTTATTAATTTTTCTGTTCATTTCCTGTTTCTCATGTGTTAGCATGTGTTGGATTTCCTCCTCCTTTAAGAGAATACTCTAACTCCCTCAGTTAATTGCATACAAAGGGATACTAAACTCAGGCTCTGCTTTAAGGGAACTCAATCTAAGATGACTTGAAAATATACCTAAGGCCAAAGAGAATACAACTAGAACAAATACAGACAATTGAGTTGTAGGGGGGAATGTAATTGTGGACTTTGAAGGATGATGGTAGTGGGTACACTGTGGATGAATTGTGCTAAAATTATTTGCAAAAACAAAAACAAATTCACAATATTACAAATCATAAAATCTCAATCAATAAAAAAATATTTAAGCCCCATGGAAAAGCTTTCCCCAACTTCATATGCCCTGCACTCCTGAACAAATGACAGCTTTTGTTGCTGTTTTTCAGAAAATCTAGATGCATTAAACAGAGCATCTAACATTTCAGTCCCCACATTTCAGTCTTCTATTCAGAAAATTAAAAATTTAAACTTCCATAGTATACATTTTAAATTTTAAATTTCCATAGTATATATAACATTAAAAAGTTTGCTTTTCTCTAGAATTCAGAAGTAGAATCAATGTTCCAAAGTAACAGACTATATTAGACCTATTGATGTTCTATCCTTAAAGGAAAAATGTCTGTAAGCAATCTACAGTCAAATCCAGATGCTCAGTTTCCAACTTGACAATGTTCAATGTGCCTGGTACATAGTCCTCTAGAAATCATTTCTTTAGCATTCTAGGTTCATAATAAACCTTCCCAAACATAGTGTCAGTTAATCCCAGTTTATTCTTTAGTTTATTCAGAAAGATTGGGAAAGAGAGAAAATAAAGGCAATAATTCAATAAATTGGTACAGTTAAAAATAATTCCTCATGAACATTGTCCATTGTCCATTCACCCTGAACCATGGATACCATCTACAAAAACAACCATGGTTGTCTATTCCATCACCAGGAAGTAAAGCTCTATCAGGGAAGACCCTACTGCTGCCCTGGCATTGACTTACTCCAAAGTCATCTAGATACTTAGACAACTTAGCAACAGCAACAAACTTCTTTCAGGGCAGGGTTCTCCGCATTGCCCTTAATGGTGAAATAAAACCAGAAGACACTTCATATTATGCTGACTTCAATGTAGGATCTGTACAGAAACCAGGATCTTAAACTATAGAAACCTGACAGCGATTGTGTGAAAAGCTTTTACTGGGACCACAGAGAATGACTCAGGGGTTGGACAACCTAGTATGCCTGGAGCCTAGAGTTGGTCTTATGCCAGAATACTTCAGGGGTAAGGTTTCCCTGTATTTAGGCGAAAGGCTTTTCCTTTCTATTTCTCCCATATTTTGCTGGGCCTCTGCAAACAACAACTGCCCCCCACACACACACACACACACATCTTCTTATTGTATTTTTATCTCTTATCTTTAAAAATAAAAGAGCCTACTAAATCTTCTGTATTGTTTTAATGAGTCATGTAAATACAATTATTTTCACAAATATACTTGCCACTGAACTTTTTCTTTCTTCCTTCTTCTTTCTTCCATTTTTTAGTTTGTATTTCTATATTCTGCTTTCTGTCACCTTGAAACAATTGTATTGTTGAGTGACAATTTCTATACTTGTTATTTTCTGTTTAACCCTTTTTGTATTTTCTATTTAAATAATGATTGCAATAAGTAGTTAAAGCCATATTGTTAGCTTCTGCTAAGTTGATTTTTACTTCTATTGACTTAATTTCCAAATTCCCAAAAGCCTGGCTACACACAGACCCTCTGTTCTTGAGAGTCCAGCTGCTGGGCAGTGAGATGCATGTGAACTGTTGGCTGGCCCAGAGAGATAAGAGACAGCAGTGTGTGTGCCTGCAAAGTATAGAAAACAATTAGGTAAAGACTAATGTAGTTTTTAGCTTTATCATTATTTGCTGGCTCTAGGTTATAAAATATAAAATAGAATAGCAAGCTCCCAAGGACCTGATTACCCAGGCCTTTTTCTGGCCCTTCATTCTGCCAGGTCAAGGCCTCTCAAAGAACATCTGGACTCGAGGAACAGGCCTCATTATCTCGCAGACCACCAGGGTATGGATACTAGACATAACTCTAAAAGACAACCGAAAAGGGAGCTATAGTGAAAGACACCAACTAGAGAGCTAGGAGATTGTGTCTTTTTCCTGTTAACATTATTGGATAGTTTGAATCGTAATGCTTATGTGAACCATGAAAATGTTTGAAGTTGTAATCTCATTATCATATGAAATTCTATAAGAATCTAGGGACGACATAGCTCAGGGTTCCTCCTGAGAACCAGTACCCGCTACGCCAGGTTGCTGTTGGGGAACCAGAGCTCTGGAGGAAATAAACTCGGCATTGCTTTTGCATCTCTGGCAGGGGTCTCAAACTCGCGGCCTGCTAGCCCTTTGCGACCCTCCGTACAACATTTTGTGGCCCTGCCCTAGAGGAATCTTTTTTTGTTTTGTTATGTTTTAGTTGTTTGGGTCACACCCCCCAATGTTCAAGGCTTACTACTGACTTTGCACTCAAGGATCACCCCGACTTTGCCTCCTGCGGTCCCCAGGTAAATTGAGTTTAAGACCCCTGGTAGAGTCTTTATTGAAGAGCTGGGCATCTCTGGACCTGGGACCTTTCTTTCACAGGCCCTAGGCTTTACCTGGTCCCTTTCACAGTATTATGATCAGTTATGTCAATTATGTGATGCATTTTCTTTAAATAAATAATAATTGTAAGTTTTCTTCCTGATCTTCTATTTTACAGAGAGAAAATTGAGGTTTGGAGCAAGAATAATTTGTGAAAGTGAAGAAATCAGCAAATTCTAAAACCAAATTCACGACCTCTTTAAGAGTTAAATCACAAATCTCTATGCTTACTATGATTCCTGCTTAGCTTTTAAGAACAAGATGGTATATCAACATGGGTGCAAAACTCTCTGAAGCCTGTGGTCAATCAGTAGAAAGTCTCTGTTGATAATCCAGGGTTGGGTAGCAGTTTACTTTAACAAGGAAGATTTCAGACTCTAAGTATTTTCAATCATTATTTAGATAAACTGCACTTCTCCAAAAGAAGTCCTTATAATTGTCTGCTACTTCCATCTAGATAATCCCTCACTAATAGATGATCCAAGAATGCCCTCTGGTGACTTTCTGCTTTGCATTCAAGAGAGGAGAAAGCTGTAGAAGGAGGAGAAAAAGATGCAGTTTTCTTGGAAATGATTTTCTCTCCCAATAAATGTGGCATGGATGTTCTGTCAGCAAACTGTGACAGGATCCAACCTGGAATTAGGGTAAAAGCATAACACATGGTGATGCCTCTGTTCCATTTGTCTCTGACAATGACTATAATTTTTAATTTCACAATTATTTCAACACTTGCTAAACTCATATTACATTAATTCAAGACATAGAAACAGTAATGAGTTGGTAAGCATAAAAATTTTAACACAATTTTAATTTAGGCATGTCCTTCTCTGGTTTATTTATAACATTATTCCCAAGAAAATGAGCAAAAGCACAGCCCAATGTCCTCAGAATGAAGCCTATCTTCTTGAGGCCACTGTCACATCACTTTAGTGTCATATATGCTTTGTTGAAGCTGAAAAGAGTGTTAGGTTGAGGAAGATAATACAAAACTCTCAAGTAAAATTAAAAATTCTCTAGAATGATAACATATATGTGTGTGTCCCTTTTTAACTTTACATGAATCAGAAATATAATGTATTGAAATCTTGCATGTAGCAGATAAAAGTCTCAGCAACTCATGGCACTTATTTATGTCCCAGGACAACCATAGGAGAAAAAAAACTTATTTTCTGTATTATAAAAATGAAAATTCCATGGCATGGAGACATAAATAATTTTCATTTATTCATAACAGCCACCAGAGAAACCAAATCTCTGTTCTCTTTTACACTATTTTTTAAATCCAGATGTTGTCACCAATCCAATCTCCTAGGCTTCTTTTTCTTTCTAAGCTCAACAGCCCCATATTCTCCAATTGTCTCCTGTGTAAGTAGTTACTCAAGTTTTTCACTACTGGGGCTTATTTCAACTGTCTCCATAAAATTAGAATATATATTCTATACTGAACTACATTCTAAATGTCTTCTGACAGCAGAAGAGCATCTTGGGCTCACTGCTTCCTTGCTATCAAAACTGTATTTTAACTAAAAGGCATCTGAAGATGGCCTTGATTTCTGTAATGTCTCGGCACACTAGCCACTCACACAAAACTCACAATCCCTAGGTGTTCTCACATAGAAACACATCCCAGCTAATATACTGACACTACAACAAATTTACATAATAAAAAATCTAACACTAAAGTTTTTGTTTTCTTTACTTAATTTGCCCTCTGTTATGATTATTCAAGCAAGATGGAAAGGCGAGGCCCATCAAGGATCCCCTGAAGCTTACTAACCTTTATGCAGGTCTTTATCCAATCATTTATAAGTCCTTCTTGCGTGGCTATCACTCAGCTTCTTCATCACTGTCTTTTCCACTAGGACATTGAAAGAAACTATTAAATGTCTTTTTGAAATCCAGACACATTTTGTCTGTGGCATTTCCCCTTTCACCAGTCTCCAAACTCTATCCAAAAAGGAAATGAGGTTAGTTGGGAATATCTTGTTTTTAAGAAAACCCACATTTAGTGAACCCATTTTTATGGATACCAACTGGCTAAGGAGCTGTTTGTTTCAGAAAATGGAAAATTTCTTCAAGAAATCTTATTTTGAATAGATTATAAAGAAACTGCTTTTAACTGCCCTTTGCTTAAGAAAAACACTTGATAGATTTTTTTTTCCAGGATCATCAATATCATCATGGAGCTTAGCTCAAAAACTACTAGATGAGAAAACAGGGAATGACATTACAATAGACTAAGAGCCATATTTCTAGAATAAAAATTTAAAGCAGCTAGTCCATGAACTACATAATGCTTTAAATAATTATTATAATGACAAGACATAAATTGCAATAGATAGCTGTGGTTATATTTCATGCAAACTTGAAGCCATCTGATAGTTAAAAAAATAATGAACTCTCTCTTTATGCTCAATATTTGAAGCAATTCCTCCAACTTGGAGCCTTTACAAGGCTCACATAATTTTAAAGTAGGTAGGCAAAGTTAAATAGTAAAATTAATTTCAAGTTATAGACTACATGATACACATCTGGAATTATGCAGTCTCCAGGGACACATCCCAGTCATTAAATAATAAAATGCTACCAGCCCCTACATATCGCCAAGAATAGACAATATAACTAATGTAGAACTTTGCAGCTCAACGACTGCAGCTTTGACAGCCAAACAATAGCTTCAACTCAAAAAGCTCTCCTAGGCAAACCATTCCATGGTAGGAAGCTTGCCACAAAGATCAATGCGTGCAGGTAGAGCAGAGAAAATGTCCACTATGACAATGATAGTTGAAACTTATCATTCTGGACAAGAACTGGGTGCTGAAAGGTGATAAAGTGACATGCATGGTACTCTTTAATAAACAATAGTACAAACCACAAGTGTCATTTTTAAATAGAGAAAGAGAGAGAGAGAAGCAAAATGCTTGCCTTGGAGAGTTATAGCCCAGACACAGCATGCTTCTGTAAGCTCAAAAACCAGATATGGGACTGGAGCAATGGTGCAAATGGTAGGGCATCTACCTTGAATGCCCTAACCTAGGATGGACGTCGGTTTAATCCCCAGCATCCCATATGGTCCCCCAAGCCAGGATCTATTTCTGAGCACATAGCCAGGAGTAACTCCTGATATCACCAGGTGTGCACCCTCCCCAAATAAAGATAATTTTTCCTCTTCCAGACTCTCCAGCTCCTATCGAACCACAAGCTCTCACACATTACTCAGAAGCCACATCGTTTGAAGGTGAGAAATGTTAATAGGTAAAGAAATTAGTAAATGGCAAAAAGGAGCATTACTTGTTGTGTGCTAGAGCAATAGACTGGAAATATCCATGACTCGTTCTACCCAGCCAGTCAAATAGTCACAAACAGAGAGAAAAGAAGGTTTGGGGAAGACTAATAGTCTTTCATTCAAGATATATGATAAATTTGAAATGTAGCATATCTAATATATGCAGGGCACCAGATTTAATCTCTAGCACTACTTCTATTGCAAAAGAAATTAATGGTGTGCAATAAACTTAGAAACCTATGGAAACAAAAAAATGTACTCCAAATTTTTAGACACTGTTTTCAAAAAAAACATATCTGACAGCCAAATTTCTGGCATAATATGACAGTTTAAAACCCCTAATTTAGTTGGCACACATATACATACAAGATATTATTTCTCATTTTCAACAAGAGGAGTATTTTTTATTCAGAGTCAATTGAGGAGCAAAAACAATAAAAATAATATGGCCTCCAGTATACAACATATTGTTTATACAGGAACAATTTAGATTTCTTTTTTTTGTTTTGTTTTGGTTTTTGGTTTTGGTTTTGAGCCACACCTGATGATGCTCAGGGATTACTCCTGGCTATATGCTCAGATATCACTCCTGGCTTGGGTAGCCATATGGGACACTGGGGATTAAACTGCAGTCCATCCTAGGTTAGCTCATGCAAGACAAATGCCTTACCACTTGCGCCACTGCTCTGGGCAACAATTTAGACTTCTTAATAACTGGTCAAAGATAAATACTTCATGGCACCAGAGAGATAATAGAACAGATAAGATGTTTATCTTGCATATAGCCAATACCAATCTAATCCAAAAGTGATCCCTGACCATAGAGCCAAAAGCAAGCCCTGAGCACAGTTGAGGGTGAGAAAAAGGAGAGAGGGAGAAGGAAGGAAGGAAGGAAGGAAGGAAGGAAGGAAGGAAGGAAGGAAGGAAGGAAGGAAGGAAGGAAGGAAGGAAGGAAGGAAGGAAGGAAGGAAGGAAGGAAGGAAGGAAGGAAAATACTGTTCACAGCCATATTATTCAAATGTCAGGAGTCCTTCAGGAACTGGAGAGATAGCACAATGGTAAGGCGTTTGCCTTGCATGCAGAACGACTTCGGTTGGAATCCTGGCATCATATACTGTCTCCAAACCTGCCGGGGCAATTTCTGAGTTTAGAGCCATGAGTAACCCCTGAGCGCTGTCGGATGTGACCCAAAAACAAAACAAACAAACAAAAAAGGAGTTTTTCAATAGCAAAATCTTTTATTTCTATTTGTAAAGCTAACCTGTAAGCCCTAATAAAACCTCACATTCTAACTGCAACTATCTCTATTAATCTGTAAGGAAACAGAAATGTTCTTTCTCCTGCTTAGCAAAGGCCAATGATTTCAGGATCTGGCCCCTTTTGGATTCAGTGCCAGAACCACAGGAAAATATCTGTTTGAAGCCAGTGGTAAAAGAATTCTAACAAAACTATTTTATTTAATAGGGAAAATTATGCAATGTACTAAAAACCACAAACTGATCTACATCTTTCAAATGTATGAGTAGGTCTGGAAAATGTTGCTTAATATTTCCTCCCTCTTTTCTTTAAATTTTTTAATGAGACTTCATCAATGTCACCCATTAGTTAGATGTGAATGAATGTACCCAGACTTAGCTGAATAACCTACAAAAATAATTTGCTGTTTTGTGTGCTTGTTTTGCTTTGCTTGGAGATGTGGTTGCGCCACACATGGTGGCGCTAATAGGTTACTCCCAACTCTGCGCTCAAATTAATGAAAATAAAATTAATTATGGTTCTCTTGCAGGCTCAGAGAACCATATGGGACTCCAGGGATCAAGCCAAAGGTGGGCCACATGGAAAGCAAATGCTCTACCTGCTGTGCTCTCGCTTCATCCCAGATAAACAAAATGTTTAAGAAGTGTCTCTACACTTATTCTGTAGCTCTCCCTTCACCTTCTATATCACATGTCTGTTATCATGTAGCAGTTTTACCTTTATTCAGATGAATCTAATAAGAAACCAAATTTAGAAATCACTGGGCTAAAGAGAAAAGGGCAAATATGTGGCACTTATTTTTAAGTTCTGCTCCATGCAAGATATTAATAATCAACACCAGCACTCTCTCCCTGAGCCCAGCCAAAGCTGTCTTCTCCATGCAGAACTACAGGAAGTAATCAGTGACATCTGGTCACAAATGCAAACTTATCTCTCCTCCCTGAAAAAGCATCAAGAAATCAACCAACATTTGGTCCTCGGTTGTACATTTATCCCAGCATCTAAAATAGATTATAGAGTCATCCTTCTAGGTTTCCAAAATCTTTTCAAATACTTCTCTTCCTGCCTCCTCTAATCTCATGGGGTAAGGAGAACACTTCTATTACAGACTTGACATGTAAGGAAAGAGGAAGTCACAGAAGCTTTATCTTGCCCAAGGCTAGATTGCTGATCAAGAGAAAGGCAGAAAATCAGATTTAGTGCTCTGTCTGCCAGGGCAGCATTCTTCCTTCTAGATAGAGTTGGGCACTAAGTGGTTAAAGCTCCAGTCTGTGTCCTGCAAGAAACAAAGACAAAAACCTAGAGGACAGTAATGGCCATGTAATGCTCAACAGGTTTGAAAAGTTGGTCAAGGTTCCCAAACTTTAAAGCCATGCCATAGTTCTGTAGATCTATGTTCTTCCTCTTTCAGCTACAGGGTCTCCCAAGCTTCAGCATAGAAAAGCAAAGGGCCTTTTCTCTCCTCTCATCCACCCTCATTCCCTGCTCTCTAGTTCCATTCTATTCCCATTTCCCCTTACTTCTGCTAGCATCCTTTCTGCAGTTACACAGACCTCTCCATGACTGCCCTTTTCCCCTGCAATTCCTTTCCGAATTGAGAAGGAAACTGTCTCACTTATTCAGAGAAGCCCTCGCTAGCCAAATGACTTAAGATAAGACAAGAACCTTGGCAATGAGATTTGAATGTACAATTGCAAATAGCTTTTGAAGTTTCAGATCCATATCTTCTAAGCCAAAGAAGAGGGGTTCACAATTTCAACTCTATCTAAAGCAGTACTCAAAAGGAAAGAAATGAGTCCAGCCAACCTTCACATGTTTTATGTGATCTCACAAGCATGCTTGTCACAGACATGCATTTCAGCCTCTATTGAGCAAAACAGCCATGTGACTTGTCACCTACCTTTCAATACAGGGGATGTGTTTCTGCTCAAAATATAAGCAAATAAACATACTTTGCTGGATATTTCATGTGCTCAAATATGTCCTGATTGATAATGATTGGATTCATCTTTTTAAAAAACTAAGAGTTTTCAACTTTGAAATGGAGGCTGAATATTTTGGAACACAGAAGTTTGTCAGAATCCCACCTAGAAATTTCTGGTGTGTAACCTTGACCAATATACTTAATTCCTTTCTTCTCAATTTTTCCATTCATAAATCAAAATCTAAAAATAGCACAGCTTTCATAATAATATTGAAAATAATAATAAAGTGAATCTATGTAAAAATGTAAAAACAATGGCCAATACAGATTAAGCAAGAAGTTACTTTTCATTTTTAATAGACATTCAATGCATTTTTATAATATATTAGTGTCACAAAAATGGGTTTAGGTAATCAAATTAATGTTTCTGTTTTTTTTTTCATTAAATTAATGCATGCATAAAAATGAATGATGAACGTTCTTCAATTCAACCTATGTTACATAAAGCACATACTACCAATTTCTTTTTAGGAAAGGAATCTCGATGCATAGGGTAGACACCTCTTATAGTTCTCATTACCATATTGCTTAGTACTTTGGGCATGAAAATTATGCTTAACTTAAAATGCTTCAGCTACTATCTAACCTTGAAAGCTTCATTTAGCAAAGTTCTCCCCTGTCATTGATGAAGTGCCTAGAAATGGGAAAACTTTCCAATCAGAGGCGCCAGCCCAATTTTTTTCTTCACTTATTTTTTTCTTTATTTTTCCCTCTTTATTTTTTACCTTTCTTTCTCTCCTAATCTATATTTTAAATATTTATATTTTCTTAATTCAATTATTTCTTAAGCACTCAGACCCATCCTATGAGGGTTGGACCTCCAACAGCAACTTACGAACAGATCTCTAATGTCTGTCTATATGCAGGCATGAGTTTGTATACAATGAATTCCTCTTTGTCTGCCAAACCTATATTGTAAACAATCAATGCCTATAGTGTAAATAGATCATCTTATATATTATTCCTCCTCCCCACCTTCAGAACTCCTTATATCCTCTCATCTCCCAATCCTGATCAGTTATCCCTCAATATTTAATTCTCCTTACTTTCAGTTCTTAATTCAGTAGGTACCAAGAATTACCTCCTGCCCCAATAAGCCATCACCCAGCTCCCAAAGTGAAAGGACAATACCAAATCTCATGCCCCAGCAAGAAGCTGCAACCACTACTTCTTCTGACTCCTTTTATGTGGCCCTTCTTCACACACACACACACACACACACACACACACACACACACACAAATGTAGACTGTTGCATGCTACCAGATTAAGCTACAAAGGACACTACCTGATACCTTACCATTTTTCAAACTCAGCAAGACTATAGTGAGGGATAAAAGTGTGCCCTGGATATAACCTCCCACAAGAATATCTCAAAAGACTTAATGGGGATATCTACATTTCCTTCATATGTTTAACACCTCTATAGTAATACATCTTAATGTGTGTATTTTCAAATGTAAAAGGTAGCCACCTTCATACTTTATTTTAATTACCTGTTTAAGTTCTTTATTTATTCTAATATATAGTTAACTTCACCTGTTTTGATTGTGCTTGGTAAGAAAACCTAGATTAAAAATTTTGCTTGGGATAAAAGTTCAGGTCAAAACCAGGGCACAGAGATTTTGTAACCTGTCATTCTTACCCCCAAATGTACCAGTAATATAATATGGCACCTTTCCCTTTTTCAAAGGCATATTAAAAAGGGGGAAATTTTATGTATAGAAACAATTTCTTATCGACTAGGGATAAGAATCCATTATTTTATAATACATGAAGACCCAACTTCCTATGATTGGACAGCAACCATCAACCCAAAATCCCAGATCCCAAACGTAGATCCAACATAGCTCCATGCAACCATGCCAGGAACCAAACTCCCCTTGGGGAATTCCTGATACCACTCTAGCACCAACTTAGGCCAGGTTGATACAACATCCTGATGATGAGGAAACAGGAACAACTTGATCCAAGAGCACATTGCTCTATCTCATCACCTAATTGGTAAGATGAAATCAGAAGACAAGCGATCCTTTGATCTCTGCAAAAACCAAGATCACTAATTACAGAAGACTGACTTTGACCATTGTAACTGGGCAGAACAGTTTCCAATAAGAAAGATCCTAACAGAGGCTTCTTCCTAGGATTTGTACAAAAAACCAAGATCTCTAATACCAGAGATTTGACTTTGACAAACTGTGGACTGAGCAGAACTTCTGAAACTATAAGGAAAGACTCTATCCTAGGCTTCATCCTAGGATCTGGGCAAAAATCAAGATCACTAATTACAAAAAACTGATTACAACAAATGTGACTGAGCAGAACTTCTAGAACCATAATGAAAGACTTTATACTAGACTTTGTTCTATGATTTGTTGAAATACCAAGATCTTTAGCTACAGAGGACTGATCTTGTCATCCACAACTGAGCAGAACATTTTCTGGCACCATAAAAACATATTAAGATTCTATTATGAGAATGTATGGATTCTGTAGTTGTTCCCATGACAGTATGCTTCAAGGTTTCAAGGTTTCAAAGAAACCTGTATCTCTTAGGACAATAATTACCTTTTCTTTTCTTTATTTTTTGTTTTGTTTTTTGTTTAGTTTTGGGGTCACACCATTTAAAGCTCAGGGGACACTCCTGGCTATGCACTCAGAAATCACTCCTGGCTTGGAGGACCATATGATGCCAGGAATCAAACCCGAGATCAGTTCTGGTTCAGCTACATGTAAGGCAAATGCCAATACCGCTGCACTGTTGCTCCAGCCCTCCCCTTTCTAAATTTTTTGCCTAGGCAAAAAAAAAAAAAAAGCCCTGTCACACCCAGCTTTCTCTTTTTTTATTTTTTCCCCATATTTTCTTTTTTGTGGTTATTGTCTTTATTGATAAACATTTTGTTGCTGTTGTGTTTTTGGTTAATTGCTTGTTTTGTTTTTGTTTTGTTTTTGTTCTTCTTCTTTTTTTCCCTTTTCTTCTTATAAATTGATATTATAGCCTCTAGATGGATTCCCTACCAGCGTCTTTTCTTCTTCTTTTTTACAATAGAACCACAGAACTTGAAATCATCTTGTTCCTCCCTCATAAATTGAGGGAAAAAGTGGAATGGGTACCCAGGAGCAAACCAGTCATAAACATTTAGTGAAAATAAAAAAATGATAAGACTAAACACCAAACCCAAAGTCACCATGACAACAGAATCAATACCCAATCTACAACAAGCTATACAGAAAGGGGACGTGTTATACCAGCAGACCCAGGGGTCCAAGGGAGGAGGTATAGGATGCATGCTGGGAACAGGGGTGGAGGGAGGACAACACCACTGATTGTGAGAATGGCCCTAAATTATTGTCACTATGTACCTTAAATAGCACTGTAAAAGATTTGTAATTCACTTTGAGCACAAAAAAATTATTTAAAAAAAAGAATAATAAACAGTAAAATTTCTTTTAGAATTTAATCATCTTAAATCAGCAATGCTTAGGGTCAAAGAGATATTACAGAAGATAAGGCACTTACCTACCATGTAGCCAACTCAGGTTAAAATCCGAGTCCCATATATAATTCTTTCAACAAACCTGAGTGTGATCCCTAACAATACCACCAGGAATAATACCAGACGAAACAAAAAGTGTGGCCAACTGTGGCCCAAAAATCAAACAAAAATCAAAATAACAGTGCTTATTAAGATAATGTATGATTCTTTACCCCACTTCACCATAGTATATGTATCTATACTTTCTAAATTGTATAAAAATATTATATATTATTTTTTGGTTAAAAACTTGGAGGAAGTTGGGAAATGCTCAGAAATGCTCACAAATACTCAGAAATGCTCAGACAGTTACTCCTCGACTCTGAACTGAGAAAACACTGCTACCAGTGCTCAGGAGATCATATGGAATGCTAGAAATTCAACCTGAGACAGCTTCATACAAGTTGTTTCTACGTGTCTTACTTTCAGACCAGAAAAAAAATTAATCCATACAAATATAATTAAACAACTTACCCATTATTAACACTTATAGACAATGTAATAAAAAAAGTACAGTAAAACTTCTAACAGTACTGTCTTCAAATTTAAATAGAATGGGCCCAATATTGCTCAGATATTATTGACAGTACTTTCAGTCCATGGAATGGCAAAAACATTAAAAATTTTTAGAAGCTAGTTCCATTTGTTTTTGCATAAGTCTCAGATACATAAAATATGTTTAGCATTATTTTCCTACCTGAATGAAGTCAAAACATATAAATACACTCATACACATAGATACACACATTTTCATATATGCAGCACAACCTCTGATTTTCATTTCTATTTGTTCCAATAGCATGGTTGATAGATACTGGAAGACAGACCTGCACTGTTTCTTGGTATATTCTGAGAATTTCAACTTTTACCCTCTACTTTTTAGTAGTTTGGAAATGTCCTCAATTTAGAGCACTTTTTAAATGATAAATTATTAACTATCATAAAAACGTTGTTCTAAAAGCTAGTGTCTTATAATATGTAAAGTTTAAAAACTGATGTAAAAAAAACCACTTTGAAGTACTCATAGAAGATAGATCTAGAGCTAAAATGAATCTAATCTTCTTTTAGAATCTATACAGCTGAAGGGACCAGCTGGAGTCACTTGGCACAGGACAAAAGCCCAGGGGAACTCAAATGTTGGCTGCTATTTAAAAGCAATTTCCTGGACTTCTCAGAGCTGAAAGAGGTCTGAGCCAATTCCCATATTTGAAAATTTAACAAATGTATCATTTAATGAATAAATGCCAAAACATAGTTGCAAAATTATGATATTTTATGCATACATTTATGTATGTAATTTTATCCAAAAATAATTTTTAAAACAACATACTCGACTTCTATTAGAAATAGCTTCAGAAGTAAAAGAAGAAAAAGAAATAGCTTCAGAAGTCAAACCTGGAGGCTCTTTAGTGCAATGGCAAAGACCAAAGGTGTCCTCACCAGTGATCCTCAACCAGGGATTATATTTTTAATATCCTGTAGATTTACAAAGTTTTCCAAGGAGGTCACAGGTGAAAAATTGCATAAATGGAGGACTATGACATGAGATAGAGGGTCAATCAATTATGACATGGGAGACATAGGAAAGAAACAAGATCAGAAGAGGGGACAGAGTTGAAAAAAAATTAAAAGTAACACTTCCCTAACCCTATCCCTATGCAATTCTGCATAAACCTGAGAAGAGAAGAGGACATTAACATGTCTTCCACAGAGAAAGTACCACTATGAAAATAATAGTTGGAAATGATCACTCTAGACAAAAATTGAGAATTGAAAGAAAATAAAGTATGATACCCTTTCAGGAATAGTATTGCAAACCAAAAGAAGAAAAGAGAAAAAAAAAGTGTGTGTTGTGTTGTGAGAGAGAAACAGAGACAAAGAGAGACAGAGACAGACAGAGTGGGGGTGGGGTGGGAGAAGAAAAGTACGGCCAAACGGGCAGGCTGGGAGTGGGAGTGGAGTGTATGTGGGGTGGGATAATGCAAGGGTAACTGGGGAATTTGGTGACAGTAAATGAATACTGGTATAAGGTTGGGTGTTAGAATATTTTATAATTAGATTTCAACAATCAATGACTTTTTACAACTTTGCATCTCACAGTGATTTAATAAAAAGAAAAAGAAAAAACACAAGTTTTATAAATTCTATTCATCTAAGGATAAGAAAAAGAAAAAAAAATTCCCAAAAAAAGAAAAATAACAAAGAGAAAACCAAGAATAAGGAGAAAATGTATGAACTATTTAAAGTCATAAAATAATATCCATAGTTAACTATCTGATATCTATGTTGGATCTTAATATAATTTAAATTATATTTTTTAAAATACCATTAACAAATAACTATCCAAATACATTATCTCTATTTTGAATCATAACAGGCTTTTAAATATCTTTCAACATAAAACAAAGTTTTCTATTCAGAAAATTTTATTCATTATGAACAATAACTTTATTATTAATGAATCTAATTATTTTAATACAAAGTCTAGAAAATAAATATTCAATAATTTGTGATTCACAGTAGTAAGAAAGTAAAAAAAAAAGACATGAAGAATATAGATATAATAATTACCAAGTGAATAATCAGCTGATAGTACCAAATCCATGAATGAATGCAATGAACACAAAAGGTCTTTAAACTGCTTTGATAGGGGCCAGAGAGATAGCATGGAGGTAAGACGTCTACCTTGCAAGAAGGACGGTGGTTCAAATCCCAGCATTCCATATGGTCCCCCGAGCCCTGCCAGGAGCAATTCCTAACCGTAGAGCCAGGAGTAACCCCTGAGTACTGCTGGGCATGACCCAAAAACCAAAAAAAAAAAAAAAACCTACTATGATAAAAAATATTGTGGGTCCAGAAATATCAGTTTAGAAGGACCTTACTGTTTATTC
>NC_064849.1:138708895-138716395 GCF_024139225.1 Suncus etruscus | reverse complement strand
TAGTATGATGATGCCTTTACACATCTGTCCTTTCCACTGATTAATTCACTTCATCCCAGCTCTGCCTCCTTCTTATTCATCTTAATAGTCATAAAACCTTCAGAAAAAAATGGAAAGTAATAGACTACCTACAAGCGTATGATAATGGATAAATATCTGGAGAAACTAATGTACAACTGAATGCATCATGAAATACTCTCTCCGAAGTCTTACTTTGAGAGATCATTCAAGAAAAATTGTCTTCATTATTTGATGACTTCATTATTTCCCAGATTTCATCAATGTTTCAGTAGAAATACTTGCATGAGGACTCTAAATCACTAAAATTTAACATAAAAAAAATGAATGACTGTAGATGTGTACATTTATCATTGCTGACACTATCAAAAATAGCTGTAGTTTGTGTGGCCATAAAGAGAATCTTGCTAAAGATGATAGAGGTGACAATGTCCTTGTCTGCAAACTAATCTGGAAGCAACAAAACAGAAGGACTTAAGAAAGTTGAGATAGATGGACTTCTCCCAGTTTATTTTTCCTTTTTTCTTTTTTTTTTTTCCCAAACAGAACCACATAACTTGAATCAACTTGATCTGCCTCATAAATTGAGGAAATGGATGGTACCAGGACCAAACAGTCGTATGAACATTGAGTGGAAATAATAAATGATAAATTTAAACACCAAACCCAAAGACAACAACAACAGAATCGATACCCAATCTACAACAAGTTAGACAGAAAGGGGATCAGTTATCCTAGAGGTCTGGGTGACAAAGGAGGAAGATACGGGATGCATGCTGGGAACAGCAGTGGAGGAAGGACAACACTAATGGTAGGAATGGCCCTTATTCATTGTCACTATGTACCTTAAATATTACTGTGAAAGATTCATAATTCACTTTGGCCACAATAAAAATTATTTTAAAAATAGAAAGCTGAGATAATTTTGACCCGGGGCTGGGCCTTAACAGGACTTAGCAATAGCAGGAAGTTAAAGGAAAATCCAGGGTCATATCTCTGCAATGGTATGAAGTAGATGAAAAGAGTCTTAACCTCTTTACTTCCTTCCTGATTGTCTCCTCCCCAATCTGATCTAGTCTCAATTACCACAATGGAAAAGTTCCAAAGGAGTAATCTTGCAAATATAACAACTTGTAAAGATTGTAAATATAGTTGTATCTTGTATTTGCCATTTAAAGCAGAAAGCAGTGCTATTTCTTAAGGGAAAGTAAGTTGTAATTTCCACTATTATTTCTAGAAATGATTATAAGTTTAGAAATAATAATTAGAAAAAAAGAAAAAGGGGAAGGGACTGTGGAATAATAGTAGAATTTGGAAACAATGATGGAGGGACTGGAGTAGTAGTTTTGCAAGTGTTAATTCATGACTTGAACATTATTGTAAACAATAATACTTAAACAACAAAAATAATAAATTAATCAAAAATAATAAAATTAAGAAATATGGAGATAATAATTATAATTTTCTACCATTTTGCAATTGGTATTATATAGCAAGGCAACTAGAGAGATTTATGTCAGTAGCAGCTTGGGGTTTGGTAGAGAGAGAACCACTGACATAGCGATGAAAATATTTTAATCTTTGAAAACTTAAGGTTTTGGCATTAAATTCGTGACTAAGGGACTTTCCTATTTAAAATACAAGCATTTCCCCAGAGAAAGGTTGAAAACCTGAGGTTATCAGACTTAGGCTTATAAATTATTCTCTGGAGACCCCAAGTGGTCAAAACAGGAACTTATTTTTGTAATGACTCAGGGGTCTTCAAACTTTTTAAACAAGGGCCATTGGAAGGACAACCTATATTTAAAAAAAAAAAAAAAACTATAAATAATGACCTAAGGGACCATTGTGAGCAAATGTAGTCTGAGGACCCCTGCCTGAGACCGAAGGAGTAATCGAAAAGGGTTAAGGAACTCTCTCTCTGAGGGGGGTCAGAGAGTAAAGGAGAGAGGAGAGAAAGAGGGGAGTCAGAGAGAGTACCTCACATTCCACACATGTGCACTACGAGTCTTAACAAGTCAGCTGGTAAGCAGGACAGGCAGAGTTGGCAAAATACCCAGAGGGTGGAATAAATGTCCTCAGCTGGCTGCATTTGGTCTTCGGGCCATAGTTTGAGGACCCCTAGAAGAAGGTCAGAGGAAGCTGAAGGTTTGCAGTGGAGAGGTGGGGGAAAGGATTTAGAACTAAAATCTGGGTTTCTCTTCAACGGAAACATTTAGAGTCGAGTAATGGACATCTTAATTTATTTGCCTTTCCATCTACTTTTTTTCTCCCTTCTCTGTAAGAATAAATTCCACTTGCTCTAAATGCCTCTGTCAATGGCTGTCCTTACTGGGCTCTTTTGTACACGTTCATAATTTTATTTGAATTGTCCACAAAACAAGTGGGCATTGTCATAAATGGCTAATTAATGGGAAACTACATATTTATGGTGCTAGAGAACTTTTTGTTTGTTTGGGGCCACACCCATTGATGTTCAGGGGTTACTTCTGGCTATGCGCTCAGAAATCTCTCCTGACTAGGGCCATATGGGACGCCAGGGGATCGAACCACGGTCCGTCCTAGGCTAGCGCTTGCAAGGCAGACACTTTACAGCTTGCACCACCGCTCTGGCCCATGGTGCTAGAGAACTTTTCAATCAAAAGATTAAAGGAAGTCTAAAGATGGTGGACTATTCCACTAATTTGCTTCAAATGGGGAAGAACAGAGACCACTGCACTACATGTGACAATGTATTTATTTTATTTCTAAAAACCAGGTTCATGCTCTTGGTGAAAAGCAAGTGAGTTTTTTAGTACTAGAGTTTGCTGGTGATTAGCTCCTATGAGATTTGTATATAGAAATTTCACAGCCCCAGTTATGATGATATTTGTAGGTAGGACATTTGGAAGGTCATGATAATGATGTCGTTATAATAGGACTAGTGTTTCTTTAAAATAATTCCTTTTGAACTGAAAGGGAAGCAGACAGGATGTAATGGAGAATGATGTCCTAGTTTCTGAGATGTGACAGGAATAGACAATAGAGCTATTCATCCTATGTCATTCTTCAAGAAGAGACTATGATTACAAAGGCCAACTTAGAAGGTATCAGAGCCATTGCCTTGGACTCAACAAACCAGACATTCCCCACCTGAAGTCTTATGGGTGGGGCTTCCCATTCTCAGTGATAGGACCCCAGCCTGAGCAGAACTGCAGAAACTGGATCCTGATTGGCAGAGCCCCAGAAGTGGAACCCCTGCATAAGATAATAGTGCTTTTGAGTGAGGAGAGATGAAGTTATGAAATTTTCCTATACATGGATGTACATGGAATCTATTATGCCGAGTGAAATAAGTTGGAGAGAGAGAGAGAGAGAGAGAGAGAGAGAGAGAGAGAGAGAGAGAGAGATGCAGAATGGTCTCACTCATGTATGGGTATTACAAGTTGCTTACTCTATTTTTTCTTTTATTTAAATACCATGATTACAAAGTTGCTCATGATTGAGTTTTGGTTTTGCAGTGTATACCATCATGAACATTTCCCACCACCAATGTCCCTGGTTTTCTTTCCCTCCCCCTGACTTTTTACTTCTCTCTCTTTCCCACTCTCCCCGACTCCCTCTTTCCCCTTTCTCTCTCTCCCTCTCCTCTCCCCTTCCTTTATTTTCCCTTTGATCTCTTTCCTTTATTTCCATTTTAGAGACTGTGGTTTACACTACTGTTAATGAAGGGGTACCATGCATAACATTTTATCTCTGTTCAACACCCAGTTACTGTCTCAAATTATCTGTCTCGGTTACCATATTTGTTTACTAAATGTGGTGGGGTTCTGCAGTATCTTCCCATTGTGATCATTGCAGTGAGGTAATGCTTTTATGTGTTTTGGTGGGGGACCTTGTCTAGAAGAAATGTTCAACTATATAGATAACCCAACTAATTCAGCCACCAATATAGTCTTTCTGATAAGGACGTTAGAAAAAATTTTTGAATGTTCAAATAACTCAAAGAAATCAAGGAATAGAAAATAAGGCTCAAGAGAGTAGAAATGACTTCAAGAGAGTAGCAATAATAGGTCTGAAAAGCTTGATAGGAGAAATGAAAATTTACTGGAAGGCCTCACTAACAGAGTAATAGCTACTGATGACAAAAATCATTGAACTCAAAGATCAACTGCAAAACTCCATATAACAGAAGCTGGAAAACAGCTTTAAAGTAAATGACCAGAAGATTTTAAAAATCCACAAAATAAGTTAACAGACAAAAATAGATCTTGGGATAAATTAAATAGAAACAACATAGAATCATTGGGGAGGAGTCAGAGTGATAGCAAGAGCAGGTAAGGTATTTGCCTTACACATAGCAGGTTTGTCTACTGAGCCTGCCAGAATATCCCCAAATACCACCACATATGGCACAAAAGCCAAAACAAACAAACAATTAAACAACAACAACAAAACACTGGGGTTCCAGAGAACCAGAAAGAAAACCTATTTGAAGAACCAATGTCTTGAGTCCAAGACATCATTGATGAGAAGTTCAGTGCTGAAGAGTGCTTGCATTAACATCTTGGATGCTTGAGAATGCCAGCTAAAAGAGACCCAAATAGAAGCTCCCCAAAGCATATCCTAGTCACAATGATGAAAACAATAGAGAAAAAGATGGGATGTAGCAAGAAGAAAATTATACAAAAAGAAGCATTCTTAAAATTTACAGCAGATTTATCAGAAGCAATCCTCCAGGCATGAAGGCAATGTTGAGATATAGTGAAAATACTCAATGAAGTAAATGCCTCACCAAGAATACATCACTCAGACAGACTTTTATTTTTTATATAATGTATTTATTTAAACATCATGATTACAAATATGATCGTGATTAGGTTTCAGTCATGTAAAGAACACCCCCCGCTTCACCAGGGCAACATTTCCACTACCAATGTCCCAAATCTCCCTCCATCCAACCCCACCCCCACCTGTACTCTAGACAGGCTTTCCAGTTCACTCATTCATTCACATGGTTATGGTAGTTCTCAGTGTAATTATTTCTATAACTGAGGCTTGAAGAAAGAATACACAGCTTTGTGGATAAACAACAGCTTGGGAACTTTACAGCCTCAAAACCAACCTTAAAAGACAAACTGAAGGGTATAATTTATAAAAGGCAATAAAACCGCAACAAAACTGTCAAACTTCTACAAAAACAAAGGCACAAAATCCCATAACAATAATATCTCTTGATGCCAACAGACTAAATGCACCAATAAAGAGACACAGAATGGCAAAATGAATCAGAAAATTAAATCCAACACTTTTCTGTCTCTGTCTGCAAGAAACACATTTGAATTATCAGAGCAAACACAGACTCAAAGTCAAAGGATGAAAACAATCCTTCAAGCAACTCCCTTAAAAAGGCTGAGGTGGCCATTCTAATATTATATGACATAGATTTCAGATTTAAAAAGTTATATATGAGGGGCCGGGCGGTGGCGCTAGAGGTAAGGTGCCTGCCTTGCCTGTGCTAGCCTTGGATGGACCAGGGTTCAATCCCCCGGTGTCCCATATGGTCCCCCGTGCCTGCCAGGAGCTATTTCTGAGCAGACAGCCAGGAGTAACCCCTGAGCGTTACCGGGTGTGGCCCAAAAACCAAAAAAAAAAAAAAAAAAAGTTATATATGAGAGAGGGTAATTTCTTAATATTAAAGGGATATGAACACCAGAAAGAAATGACACTCCTTAACATATATGAACTCAATAAAGTGTAATCAGACTACTTAAAACAACATAATAGTAGGGGCCAGAGAGAGATAGCATGGAGGTAGGGCATTTGCCTTGCATGCAGAAGGGCAGTGGTTCAAATCCTGGCATCCCATATGGTCCCCTGAGCCTGCCAGGAGTGATTTCTGAGCTTGACAGGAGTAACCCCTGAGTGCTGCCAGGTGCGACCCAAAAACCAAAAACAAACAAACAAACAAACAAACATAGTAGACTTGAAGAATGACAACAATAGCAACAGAATAGTAGTGCAAGACTTCCACACTACTCTACTCCATTCTTTTTTTTTTTTTTTTGGTTTTTGGGCCACACCCGGCGTTTCTCAGGGGTTACTCCTGGCTGTCTGCTCAGAAATAACTCCTGGCAGGCACAGGGGACCATATGGGACACCGGGATTCAAACCTACCACCTTAGGTCCTGGATCGGCTGCTTGCAAGGCAAATGCCGCTGTACTATTTCTCTGGGCCCTACTCTACTAACTCTTGATAAATCAAATAGTCTAAAACACAACAAGGATACACTGGCTCTGAAGGAAGATAGGGAAGAAAATGTATATAGGGTTTTCCATCCCCCAAAAGCTGAATAGACATTCTTCTCCAAAGCACATAGGACATTCTCCAAGATAGATATGTTCAACCAAAATCATATTTTCATAAAATTCTCTTTAACACCATACACAAAGTTTAAATCAAGATGAATTAAAGACTTTAATATCAGTTCTAAAATTGTAAGGTATATAGAGGAAAATGTAGCAGAATACCTAAAACATTAAATATGACTATAAGAAAAAAAAAACACTGGCCAAGAAAGTGAAATCAAAGATAAACAAATGGGACCACATTAAACTTAGAAGCTTCTGCACCTAAAAGGAAACAGTGATAGGATACAAAGCAGACAAGGACACATGGAATGGAAGAAACTATTCACCAAATACTCATCTGATGAGGGGCTAATATCTAAGATAAAGAACGCACTGGTAAAACTTGGCAAGAAAAAAACTTCTAATTCCATTCAAAAATGGGAAGAAGGAATGAACAGGCATTTCAAAGATGAACTACAGATGGCCAAAAGACACAAGAAAAAATGCTCCATATCACTAGCCATTAGAGAAATGCAAACCAAAACAAGAATGAGATATCATCTCACATCCCCGAGGCCAGCACACATCACAAATTATAAGAACAGTCAGTGTTGGAATGGATGTGGGGGAAAGAAAAAGGGACTCTCATTTTCTGCTGGTGGAAATGTTGACTATTCCAGGCTTTTCAGAAAACAATATAGATATTCCTTTAAAAAATTGAACTTCTATATGATCCAGCAATTACCACTCCTAGTAATATAACCTTGGAGCCCAAAAAACAATGTAGGAAAGCCCTTTGCATTCTTATGTTCATTGCAGCACTATTCACAATAGTTAGAATTGGGAAACAACCTAAGTGTCCAAGAACAGATAAATGGGTAAAGAAACAGTGGTACATCTACACAATGGAATACAATGCAGCCATTAGGGAAATGAAGTTATAAAATTTGCCTATCTATGGATAGCATGAGCAAAATGATGAGCAAAATGAGTCAGAGTAATAATGTAGAGGCATGCAGCATGCATGTCTCCATTTATCAAGGGAGGCACACTCCAGATGTGTTTTCTGGCCTTCCTGGTGCAGTGCCTAATTTTCCTCCCAAGAAATATCTCAGCCAGAAGGCCCATTGAAGAAGTTAATTTCTTAACTCC